>NC_053154.1:191490648-191503148 GCF_016835505.1 Polypterus senegalus
TTGTTTTCTTACGTTCCTTGGGAACGGTCCAAAGGAACGGTCCACTCTGATGTCACTTCTACTGAGACTGCCTTCTACCTTTATATTATGGTGGAAGACATACACCCAGCAGAGATACACAGAAGTCAAAAATTGCAGTTCATTGCAAATATTGTTTAATTTTTTTCTAGCTTTAAAATTTTTCTTTCAGTTTTGGGGATAAATGGTATGGACTTGTTAGCTTTGCCTTTTCAGGCAAACCTTTCATGCCTTAATGTGCCTTTACTTTCCTTTGCCTTTCCATTTTTGTTCTTCTTTTGATTACAGTATATAAATAAACCATATACAGTAATCCCTCCTCGATCGCGGGGGTTGCGTTCCAAAACCTCCCGCGATAGGTGAAAATCCGCGAAGTAGAGACCATATGTTTGTATGGTTATTTTTATATATTTTAAGCCCTTAGAAACTCTCCCACACTGTTTATAAATATTCTCCGCACAGTTATACAGTAAACCCTTGTTTACAGAGGTTGATCCGCTCTAGACAGATCAAATGAATTTCCAAGATGTAGGATTCTTTATTTATAAATGTAATATTTTCGCAGTTAGAGCATTGAAAACCTGTTTCCGACCTTCTAAATATGTTTTTTAACATTATTAGAGCCCTCTAGACATGAAATAACACCCTTTAGTCAAAAGTTTAAACTGTGCTTCATGACAAGACAGAGATGACAGTTCTTTCTCACAATTAAAAGAATGCAAACATATCTTCCTCTTTAAGGTGCGAGTCAGGAGCAGAGAATGTCAGAGAGAGAGTAAAGTAAACAATCAAAAATCAATAGGGCTGTTGTGCTTTTAAGTATGCAAGCACCGCGATAAAGCGGCGCAATGAAGGGATCAATGTGAAGGTAGCTTTTCAGCATTTTTTACAGGCGCATCCGTATCTAAGCAAACAGCCACTGTGCAAACAGCCCCTCTGCTCATACCCCCTCTGTTAGGAGCAGATAATGGGGCCAAATAATACGCCTCCCTGATGGTATTGCATGATGGATAAGTATCTGCCTGTATTTCTCAGAGAGAGTGAGAGACAGAGAAAAGCAAACAATGAAAAATCAATACGGGCTGTTAGAGCTTTTAAGTGTGCGAAGTAGCGCGCGGGAAGCATATCGTATATAATTGAGGAGTTTTATTTAATATGTAATACGTGCTCTGATTGGGTAGCTTCTCAGCCATCCGCCAATAGCGTCCGTTGTATGAAATCAACTGGGCAAACAAACTGAGGAAGCATGTAACATAAATTGAAAGACCCATTGTCCGCAGAAATCCGAACCAGCTTAAAAATCTGTGATATATATTTAGATATGCTTAAATTTAAAATCCGCGATGGAGTGAAGCCGCGAAAATTGAAGCGCGATATAGCGAGGGATCACTGTATTTAAAAAGATTGTTTGTGATGCTGAGTTTTTATGGTTCATCCTCTTTTTTGAAGGGCATTTTTTGCAACTGTTTTGTTGAACATTTCAAATATTTTTTTTAACTTTAAAGTCCAGTTCCCTGTTTTGACCCTGTGATGGACGAAACCTGCCTGTGAAGAGGTTTGGTCTAGTTTATGGGTCTATTTGGATTACCACCCTTTTCTCCATATCTGTTTCACCATTTTACAATAGAAAGAGGGTTGAATACAAAAGACCAGAAGGAATCAACAACGGGGCTTTCCCAGAACATGAGTATAAAGATGCCAGGGACATTAAGAGAGCAGAGTTCCACAAAGGACTAGGAACAAGGGTACTGACTGAACAGAGAATGAAATAGTAAAATTCAGTAGTAAAATCAGAATACAAAGCCAAAATGCTAGATCTTAGTCAGGAAACGCAACAGTAATGCATAGTCCAGAACTTCCAAAATATCATAGAAATGATCACTATAAGGCTTGGGTGAATCCACAATCTTGGATTAAATGTCCAATCATTATTAAATATATTTGCTCTGATGATGTCATATGATGCTTCTTCCAGAACACACTAGTTGACACATAAAATATATAAGGCATCATATAATAACAAAAAGTCCAATGGCAGAACTCTTTCTTAGGTTAAAATATAGACTGTGAACAAATTTAAACTAAATGTGTTGATGCTTTAGTGTTTTGGAACTTACAGAGATATTCTTTAAAAAATCTAGGATAATTCAAGAGTGGAAGGAAGTTTCAGAGATAAGACAGATCAAAAGAAGAGAGACTTGCAGGAAACTTTAAAAAGCAAAGTGTGGAGACTTGTTTCTTGGCAATGGTTAAGGAGTGAAACATTTCATGCAATGGGTGAAGAGGGGAAAAGGTAGACAATGCTAAACCTCATTTCCTTAAGACTGTAGGACATTAAAAAAGATGGGAGTTACAATAAGAAATATGTAAAAAGGAAGAAATTTGAACCATAATGATTGCAACTAGAAGATGGGAACCCAAGAGATATTATATCAAACTTGATTGGAAACCAAGATGATGAAGTTAGAGCGGGGTGGACAACTATTTTTTCATGGGGGGGCCACATGAGAAAACCAGCTTGTTGAGGAGGGACGAAGACATTCTGCAAAACTGTTACATTACAGTAAACATGTTGTATTTCTTTTTTCATCATAATAAAATTTATATAGGTCACATATTCACTGATTTTGCTTGATTTATTGAACCATGGAACATACACACACTATAGCATAAACTACAATTCCTGATAGTGTAAAAAAATAATACATTTTACTACATTAATCACTCATAAACATTTTACTGTCTTTGTATCTTTCACAACAACAATAATGCACTGAAGTCAGGTGTAATTCCTGATGTTGCTATTTGCAGTACAGCAGAAAGATGGTAATCACTGTACCTGGATTTGTTGAACTTCATTACTGAGAATCTTTCTGAGATAATCTTCTCAAGTGTGGAAAATTCTCCTCTTTGACAGAATTGGAGAATGTCAGTAATGGCACTGACTTGGACATATTCTGCCAGCAGTGCATCAGACTGCAAGACTATAGGTTCGAGTTGTACCTTACTGGGGGCACTGACCATATCACATGTAACTGGAGAGGAGATGGTGAATATTTCAGTTTCCACTGCTCTGAAGTCTTCAAATCTCCTGGAAAACTCACCATGCAGTGCCCAGAACATGGCTGCATAGGAGTTAAGCTGATCAGCAGATAGATCTCTCCCTCTCATTGTGGGAAATTACGTCTATGTGTTCCTCTCTATGTGTTCCTCATTGTGCATGTCATGTGCAAAAAGACCTTTGCCTTGCACTTTTTTATTCGGTTCATTCATAAGTGCAGTCACATCAACAGCAAATGCTAAATTTAACAACCACTCAGTGCTGCTTAGTTCATGAATGGGCTTTCCTTTCATCTGACAAAACTCATAAATCTCTGATTTCAGATTCTTGACCTGTTTGAGCACTTTACCCAAGTTTAGCTACCTGACTAGTAGCTGTGTGGTAGCCCAGATCAGTGTGATCAGTCTCATATTCCTCCAACAGTGTAACAAAGTGTCTGAAATTTAATGACTTAGCCCTAATGAAATTTACAGTACTTATTACAACATCAACCACAAGATTAATTTTCAGCACTCATTTACATAGCACTTCTTGGTGAAGAATGCAATGTAAAATACGAGTTTTTGGGTTGGATTAATCTTGGCCACATTTCCTGCATCCTTTAAAAGTCCAACATTTTTACTTTTCAAATTATGAGAACCATCAGTAGTTATATCAACTAACTTTTCTCACTTTAGTCCTGATTTTTGCATGTACGTACTGACTTAAATCCTTCCTGGTTGTTGTCCCTTTCACTGACTGAAAGAAGATAGAAGTCATTTCCTATGTCATTTCAAAATCTTTCGTTATTCGTTTCACAAATATCAGCAGGGCACTGTGTCATGAACATTACACCTCTCATCCAAGGCCAAGTAGAAGAAGCTGACATTTTACACTGTGTGTTTCAGCTGTAGTACCAGACTTTTCACAATGTCCTCTATCAGTGCTGTAACTATTTGGTGTTCGCATCCTTCTTTTGAATAAGCATTCTTTAACAAATTCTTCATCAAAAACAGATTGCTTCTTTTGGCAATTTTGTGAGCTAAAATATAGTTAGTTTTTACTGTTCATTGATGTATGAAAGACTTTGCTGCTTTTGAAGTTGAACTAACCATTCCTCTGCAGTCTTCACCTTCTCCTCTTAAGATAAATTTCTATGATGGCTCAAGTTGTAGTCTTTAAATACAGTGAAGTGCTCTTTGAATACCAAACTAATTACTTTACCACTAATTTCCATGAAAAAATACTCAGGAGTCCAGGATTTGTTAAATAAACAATTTTCCACATCAACTTTTCATTTTTTACTGCTCATTTTTGTTGTGTCTGCACAAAATGCACATAGGATGCAGATTAACAACAGGGGCCTCATGTATAACGTTGCGCGTAGAACTCGCACTTTAACATGGCGTAAGCACAAAAGCCGAAATGTGCTTACGCACAAAAAAATCCAGATGCAGGAATCTGTGCATACTCCAACTTCCACGTTCTTCTGCTACATAAATCCCGATCAGTGTGAAAAGTAACGCTCGTACACGCGCTTTATGTAACGCCTCAACTCCTCCCAGAATTACCTCTTTGAATATGCAAATGAATATAAATCGCCCTTAAGCTCAGCCTTCTGTGAAAAGACAATGGGAAAAGCACGGGGGAAAATATAAGAATTTCAGAGAATACCAAGTGGAGGCAAAGGAAAAACATACTATTTGTTCAAATAAACTGTGGTATAATCAGCAAAAGGAAGTTGATCGAGTGACATAGCGTGTTGGAGAAACTTGAAAGCTCACGTTCACAAAATCGCACAGTGCCAGAAATAAAAAAGAAGTCACATATCAAAGTCGCCGTGAAAAGGCGAGTTATAGCCCACTGTCTGAGTGTCATATGAAAGCTTATTAGGGTACAGAGAAAAAAAAGGCACACAGTGGGGAAAAGCACGAAATGTCAACTTCAATCTCGACATTTCCACTTTAATCACGTAGTTTATTTTGTCATTAAAGTAGAACATCATAAACTTCATCTTAAAATCGTTTAATTAACCAGTTTCTCAAATCATATCGTAATTAAAGTAACACGTTAAATGCTTTTTGTATTTGATCTTCTATGTGCTCTGTGTGTGTGAATCACTACTTGCTTCTTAAACCGGCTCTCTTCCTCCAACTGGACACAGAATCCATTACATTTGTGATATTACAGTTCTATATATATATATATATATATATATATATATATATATATTCTATAACTAAAATACTGAGATGTATACATGAAATCATTTTCATGATGATAGGAGTTAAAGCACGTTATTAAACATGAGTTTCACGGCGCAGTAATTGTGTGCGACCTTCGATGAAATAATTTATTGCAGCAGTACTCTGGGGCGGCTCTAGGTTTGTGGTGGCACTGGGCAGAGGAAGAATCGGTGGCTCCTTTGCCTGCCAATATCAGTAAGGTAGCTTATGCACACTCCCAGTGAAGAATATAGATTATTTAAATGAAGTTAAAGTTTTATCTGTATAATATAATAAACATATTTTGCTGCATTTCAACTTAAAAATGATATCGTCATCATATGTAAATAAACGTGGCTCAGGTTTTGCGATATTGTAACTGTAGTGCAAGTTTACAGTGGGGTGATTGTACTTATAAGTACAAACAGTTCTACAAGGAGCAACTGATTGAGTGCGTTTATAGTTCTTGGGATGAAACGTTTTGCCGTGGCTGAGACAGTGTGTGCTTGAAGCTGTATACCGATAATTCTCTTTCCGATCAGCTGCTTCTGTGATTCACACTCAGATACAGTGATATAAATACTCCGAGTGGTGTAGTGAGAGTAATATGGAAAAAGATGATCCGCTGTGGCAACTCCTAACGGGAGCAGCTGAAAGAAGAGTAACAACGCTAAAGCAGTTATGGTATTTGGAATACTATGGCTATTCCCTGGACCATTATATTTTTACAAGTTAATTACAATCAGATGCGTTACACTAATAAACAATATGTGGTTAGTTTCAGTGTATTTATAAAGCTGCGTCAGGAAAATATGGTGTAACCACACAGGAACAGCAGCACTGCTTTGACGCTGGGTGCCGCCAGTCTGCAAAACCGAGTGGAGAACTTGCGTACGACAAGGTATGAGGTACCGTGGAAAAGTGCGTGGCTTTACGCCAAGTGTAGGTTTTATACATCACGATTTGAACGTGAAAAGTTCTTATGCAACATTTCTGTGCGTACGCACCGTTTATACACGAGGCCCCAGGTGTCTTCCTTACATGAACAATCTCTGTATCATCTCTTTCTATGATGCAATCTCCTGGAGTTTCCTTCTTTTAAATACCGTCTTTTCTGATGCAATCTTCTGCAATTTCCCAAGTATATCAATTTTTATTTGCATGATCACATATAGCTGTGATGTAGACTGACACACCGAGGCAAGTACTTTCTGTCTGCACTTCCCATGGGCTAGGCAGAACAAGACTACAGGCCACACTCTGCCCACAATGTCAATGGAACGCAACCCCCACGATCGAGGAGGGATTACTGTAGTGGTATGTCTTTCATTTCCTAGGAACATCTGAGTACTGGGGTGTTTTCTGAACAAAGATATTTAGTGAAGCAGTATTTAGTTGCATGAAATTAAATCAAATGTGAAAAACTGGTTGTGCAAAAATTTGGGTACCCTTGTAATTTTGCTAATTTGAATGCATGTAACTGCTCAATACTGATTACTTGCAACACCAAATTGGTTGCGTTAGGTAATTAAGCCTTGAACTCGGTGTGTCCAATCATGAGTAAAGGTATTTAAGGTGGTTAATTGCAAGTTGTGCTTCCGTTTGACTCTCCTCTGAAGAGTGACAGCATGGGATCCTCAAAGCAACTCTCAAAAGATCTGAAAACAAAGATTGTTCAGTATCATGGTTTAGGGGAAGGCTACAAAAAGCAATCTGAGAGGTTTGAACTGTCAGTAAGGAATGTAATCAGGAAATGGAAGAACACAGGCACAATTGCTGTTAAACCCAGGTCTGGCAGGCCAAGAAAAATACAGGAGCGGCATATGCACAGGATTGTGAGAATAGTTACAGACAACCCACAGATCACCTCCAAAACTGCAAGAACATCTTGCTGCAGATGGTGTATCTGCACATCATTCTACAATTCAGCTCAATTTGCACAAAGAACATCTGTATGGCAGGGTGATGAGAAAGAAGCCCTTTCTGTACTCACGCCATAAACAGAGTCGCTTGTTGTAAGCAAATGCTCATTTAGACAAGCCAGATTCACTTTGGAACAAAGTGCTTTGGACTGATGAGACAAAAATTGAATAATTTGGTCATAACAAAAAGTGCTTTGCATGGTGGAAGAAGAACACCACATTCCAAGAAAAATACCAGCTACCTACTGTCAAATTTGTTGGAGGTTCCATCATGCTGTGGGTCTGTGTGGCTGGTTCAGGGACTGGGGGACCCTTGTTAAAGTCGAGGACAGATGAATTCAACCCAATATTAACAAATTCTTCAGGATAATGTTCAAGCATCAGTCACAAAGTTGAAGTTACGCATGGGTTGGATATTCCAACAAGACAATGATCCAAAACAGTTCGAAATCTACAAAGGCATTCATGCAGAGGGAGAAGTACAATGTTCTGGAATGGCCGGCAAAGTCCCCTGACTTGAATATCATTGAAAATCTATGGAATGATTTGAAGCAGGCTGTCTATGCTCGGCAGCCATCAAATTTAACTGAACTGGAGAGATTTTGTACGGAAGAATGGTCAAAATACCTCCATCCAGAATCCTCATCAAAGGCTATAGGAGGCATCTAGAGGCTGTTATATTTGCAAAAGGAGGCTCAACTAAGTATTGATGTAATATCTCTGTTGGGATGCCCAAATTTATGCCCCTGTCTAATTTTGTTATTGGATATTGCATATTTTCTGTTAATCCAATAAATTTAATATTACTGCTGAAATACTACTGTTTCCATAAGGCATGTCATATATAAAAAGGAAAAGTTGCTACTTTGAAAGCTCAGCCAATGATAAACAAAAATCCAAAGAATTAAGAGGGGTTCCCAAACTTTTTTATATGACTGTATAAGTATATTTACAAACCACCTACCAAATCCTATTAAGAAGTGCCATAGAAAGGCCCAGCTAATCTCAAAGAACTTCTCTACACAGTACTGCAGTATCAGTAAATACAGAAGGCAAAATGTAATATGTCCAATATTATCAGGGTGTTTCAATGTATGATCCAGTCTCTCTGGGCAATGCACAAGTATCTTTGTCAGCAAACTAATGTCTTAATTCTTGAGTGACAGAGGGCAATTGTTAAAACTTTCAGCAGGTTCCATGCCTTGTTTGAAAAGTAGTATAATCAAGGTTTGGTAAATACTGGAGTGTACTTTAGTCATGGAGATTGCAAAATTAAGCTTAGCAGATCTGGTGACAGATTCCATAGTGTGCATAAAAGTTTAGACAGCAGTCCATTAGGAGAAGAGACTGTTAGGATTACCATCAGAAATTCAATGCCTCCTTAATTTCTGAGAGAGAGAGAGATTAGGAATCCAAACATAGGATAACCAGTGAAAGTGGAACTACCTAGAAAATATTTAATATATGAAAGAAAAATGTTACAAATTACAGAACTGTCGGAAACAGTTAATATCAGAGGGATTAAGAGTTAATAGGCCTCACCCATTTACAGAAACTGAAGCAAAGGAGACACGTCTGCAACATTTCTGTGCAAGCAGTTTATTAAACTTAGTTCAAGACACATGCCAGACCCTGAAGCTGAGCAAGTTAAAGAAGGAGGAAATTTAATTTTAGTGCTCATAATCAATAGCTCATGTACTGAATTATCTATTCTAGGATGTGTTTTCTGTGATAGAGGATTCCGGCGCTGATATTTTTATATGACTTGAGCACAATAGGCTGGTGGCAAAATGTATTATGAAATCATGAACAACATCCCTGATGGATATCCAGACAAAGACTACATCATTAGCTGAGTGAAAGTCTTCTAAAATCGAGGATTTTTGTGAAAGAAAAGGAATTTTTTTCAATAGAATAATATTTAAACAGCAAATTTGGGTAAATGCCCAAAAAGACATCCATATATACTGCATATAAAAAGTATTTACGCACTTGGAATTTGGAATCAATATAAAATAATGTCAAAGTGAAAACACATATTTAAAAAGTGGTCTAAAATATTACAAATATAAAACATAAAATAATTGATTGCATAACTATCAATCCCCCTTTAGCTCAGTATATAGAAGATGTACCTATGGTAACACTTATAGCCTTTATTCATTGTGGATATGTCTCTGTTGGCTTCACACAACCTGGATGCTTCAATTTGTCCCCATTCTTCTCCTCATAGTTCATAACTCACAGTCTTGAAATCAGTCTGGTTGCTTTTCCTTGTGCTTTCTCTACTGCTGTTTTGTATATTTGTAATTTGGAGACCAAGCTCTGTTGGGATGCATGGGGATACTGAAAGAACAGCCTTTTGTGGTTCGGCTGCAAATTGTAAATGGATTTAGATCTGGACACTGCCTCTATCACACCAGGGGGGTATTATAGGAAGCGTGCATAGCACATAACCCTCATTTAAATGAAGACGGTGAATTTATCTGAATCAGTTTTGGTTCCACCAAAGAAGATACGACAAGCTGTGTTAGGTGATGGAGGCAACTAAGCATAAATCCTTAGCTTGATCCATACTAGGCTAAAAGTGAAGCTTAGTGTAATTTTGTGAATTGGGAGTTCACTGAATTCCTGGTTGATGAGACATAAAACCCCAGAAAACATTTCCAGTTTTTTTATTTTTTTGCAGAATATGTAATGTTTATGGAATTCTTGCTTAGATTAACATGTTCGGTTATAAAATGGTAAAACATTATAACCTGAACTACTGATTTAAAATGAACATTTAAATTGTCATTTATTTCCACATTTTTTGCCAGTGGGGTTTAATATACTTAGCGTTGCTGCATTTTTAATTACACTACCGTTTAAATGAATCAGACATTCGCCGCAAAGTCGTAAAATGTTAAAAGTTATTGAGAAACAACAAGAACTAATAATTTATCATTTAAAGTATTATACCATTCATCCCCATTGCCTTTTTTGTCAGAGACAGATATAAGGAAAAGTTATATTAATAATAAAAGAGTTAAATAAGGAGTGTTCCATATTAAAATTGTCAGTTTAAAAAAAGTCAGTAAACCACTAAGTCTAGAGTAGTTCGGAGATGCATAATGTTCAAGAAAAAACTGCCATACTTAAAGACCTTCTAGAATCATCTACGGTGTTCTGTCATCACATACTAGAGCTTTTAAACCATCAGCACAAAACATATTATAAAAAAAGCCCAGTGTCATTTTTATTACAAGTCTTGATAGTATTTGTATGTACATTTTAAAATATTAAAAAGAGTAACATATATTAATAGATGAAATTGCATACCTTAAATGCATTCAACCTATCAGTTATTTTATAAAAGTTCCTATTGTATATTTTTTTACAGCGGTAAAATATTAAAAATACAAGATGTTCTGTAATGCAAGTAGTGATGATATGCCAGCAAATAAAAAAATATCAAGTTTGGTACTAGTGATGTGGATTTTCACACAGATCTTTATGGTAATATTCAATTCATAAAAAGTTAGTTTGCCATGGTCATCCATGGTGCTTCAGATGAATGAGGGAGCAAGGGTTGTCTGTAACTGCATAGACCCTTTGGCATTTCAATTCGCTGCAGCAAATGCATGACCACTGAGCAAACATTTTGCACCGATTTTTTTTTGGTAAGTGACGCTGTAAAATACATTTATCTAAAGCTGTATCAGTGACACTAGATAATATTATTTAAGCTTCTCAAATATCATAGGCATAACAGAATGCACTTGTGTGTGAATAACAGCACTGCCAAGCTGATTAGAGACCAAAATGATGTGTATGTCTAGTCGTACTGTGCAATCTGACATTCTGATGATGGCAAACACCTTCAGCAGGAGTGACATTGGGACATCCCCAAAGTGACAGAAGTGGCAGCTTTCTTTGATTACTAAATGCATAATATATAAAAAATATATATTATTGCTATTCTGAAGTATGTTCTTATATGAAAATGTTGTGGATGGTCTGCTCTATGCAGATTTATAGCTGTGCTATACTCTTAATTTTCTTAATGACTAAATTAAATGGAGTCAAAAGGATATTGACTTGCACATTTCAATCACCTTTCCCTGGAGTTGCTTGGAGTGTTCTTTTGTCTTTGTTGTGCAGGTTAGACAATGATACTGACTCACCACAATTTAAATCTTCCAGATACAGGTACAATTATATATGGGTGGATTTTGACATTTAGGTATGATGGTAGGTAAGTTGGGCATTCGAACTGATCCATAAAAAAATAAAATAATCTTTTTACTGCTACAAATTTACATTACATCCCAAGTAGAATACCATAAATTATTTGTACTGTAAAGTTATTATGTTCTTTTTTTGACATAACACTATTTATATGTGGACAGCAAGAATGATTAAAGATTAGGTTTTCCGGGAAAAGGAGACCCAGGTTCACTTCCCAGGTTCTCTCTGAGTTTGCATGTTCTCCCCGTGTCTGCGTGGGTTTCCTCCCACAGTCCAAAGACATGCAGGTTAGGTGCATTGGCGATCCAAAATTGTCCCTAGTGTGTGCACGCCCTGCAGTGGGCTGGCGCTCTGCCTGGGGCTTGTTTCCTGCCTTGCGCCCTGTGTTGGCTGGGATTGGCTCCGACAGACCCCCGTGACCCTGTAGTTGGGATATAGCGGGTTGGGTAATGGATGGATGGATATCTTAATTGAAGGGTGATTCATTGTTTGATATTTTCATATGAACATGTTTTAGTTCAACATTTAAAGTGAAGAAATTACTTTTCATTTTTTATACTCTTAATGAACCTAAAGCACTGACACATCTTACGTTTATACTGCAGGTGCTATGAGAACAAACTCTAATTGATAAATTGGCACTTATACTTATACTTGTATACTTGTATTTGAAACATAAAGTTTGCTGACAATTCATATTATACACTGTCACCTGACAATTATATGATGCAAGAAACGTTTTAAGGGATTAATCAATAAATAAATGAATTAAAGCACATACACACACGCACATATACATACATACATACATACACATATACATATATATATTGTCACACACGTGCGAGTTGGAGGCAGTCAAAGAGCCTAAAGGTGAGTGAAATCTCGCGAGACAAGGGACTGTCACGTGGTGCTTACCTAAATCTCTTCTTACCCACAGAAAACTGGAAGAAAAATAAACATATTCATTTCCGGCTTCAAAATGGCCGCAATGACGTCACTTCCGCTTACACTCCGATGACGTCACTTCCGGTTCCATGATCCATTGCCTCGGTCTGCTCCTGA